>NC_081227.1:1924723-1964723 GCF_902713425.1 Acipenser ruthenus | reverse complement strand
ATAAGTTATATATTTCGGAATATGTCGTAATATGTCCAAAAGTTACTGAAATAAATTAAATTTTAATCATGTAAACGTTTTGTGTACATGCAAATTAAACCTTTTTTTCACTTAGATGAAACTGCAGTATAATTCATTATTATTATTATTATTATTATTATTATTATTATTAATATACGGTAACAACATCCAAAAACAATATAGTTTTATAAATGGAAAACAAAGAAGCGAAATTGCAAAACAAAGACAGAATGTATCACGTTTTCATCAAAGACTTAAGACGCTAATACCGCAACGTTGGTTTTATTTCACTGTCACCTGTTTCTTTCTCCTGTGGTAAGGTTAAAAAATGTACAGTAACGGAAAAAAATGACTTTGTTGCCTGGCAACATATTATTAAATACACCGTTTGTTTTACAAACACATAAAAGGGTTAATTTTCTTTCCGAATGGGATTTCCCCTGACGGAGAGATGTCATCTAATCAAAGCTCGGCTCTCCTGTCTAACAGCCAATGGGATGGCGCCAGACTCCCCTAAATCAACCAATCTAGTAACAAGCTGATGCAACGAGGCTGCAATCGGAGCCGCACAACAGCCTCGGGGGGGTCGAGAACGCCGTGTCCCTCCTCGCTTTCAAGGGATTAGCTAGTTCGTTTTGCTGCGTTCGCTCGCAAGTTTTTCACAATTCAAATGATGTATCTAAATCTGAAAACGGCACACAATAAGAATAATCTAAATATGATTGTATCAGCTTTCTTAAAGCTGCCCCACAACATCGTGCTTAATGCGGCTCTGAAATATGAAGGTAGCTCTTCAGGTTTCTCCTCCGGCTACTAAATGCTGCAGGCGCGGGGTGATGTGATGTGATGTTTTAGGTCAGAGAAGCTAAATAAAAATATAAAATGTATTTCATATGAATTCTCAAACTGTAAACTTATTAAAGACAAGTGTTTTAAATGTTGACATTTTCACATTGTTAATAATAATAATAATAATAATAATAATAATAATAATAATACAGCATTATACTATTATTATTATTTATTTGCAGACGCCCTTATCCAGGGCGACTTACAATTGTTACAAGATATCACATTATACATTATTTCACATTATACAGATATCACATTATTTTTACATACAATTACCCATTTATACAGTTGGGTTTTTACTGGAGCAATTTAGGTAAAGTACCTTGCTCAAGGGTACAACAGCAGTGTCCCCCACCTGGGATTGAACCCACAACCCTCCGGTCAAGAGTCCAGAGCCCTGAGCCCTAACCACTACTCCACACTGCAGTTTATTGTAGCCACACCTAAGTGAAAACAAAGGTTTCATTTGCATGCACACAAACAGTTAACATGATTAAAATATCATTTTAGACAGCAGCTTTCTTTGAATGTAAATAACGCCTGGCGTGTTTAATTCACGCTCACAGGAGCACAGCAAACTCCCGTGTCCACAGAAGAGCGGATGAATCCATCCCTTGGTAGAACTGGGTGACGAGGTCGGTTGCTGGGTGTGGAACGCGATCCACGTTCTGTCAAAAAGCACTTCCAGATTGACAACAGCAAAGACATCCTCCTGCAAACAAAGAGAAGCTTCGCGAAGCGGCTCCGAATTTCCGAGTGGATAACATTAACAATGGCGTGCTTATAAAATCAACACCCCGCCGCGAAAACCGTGCTTTGCATTTGCAACGCACCCTCAACACGTAAACAAAAACATCTGCAGCAATGGAGTAAGTATATCTGGGGAACTTCACCCTGAAACCGGCTTCACACTGTGGCGTGAAAGAAATCTAATGTTAAGACAGTTCAAGTGCGTTAACTTGTTAATTAAATTATAATAGCGATTTAATAAGCATGCTCTGAAGTCACAGTGGGGTTTTAGAATAGTTGTGTGTCTATCTATCTATCTATCTATCTATCTATCTATCTATCTATCTATCTATATATATATATATATATATATATATATATATATATAATGTGTTAAATGATATACCTTATTTGTCTGCATTTACAGTAAAGTCCTAAGAGAAAGTGAACTAATGCGCTCCTATTATACATGACGTCATCTTTAAAGTCGTTGTCTGTTACAGTGTAACTGTTTTAAACAATGTTAGTGTGTTACATTGTAATTTATTGCAGCGTTACAAGATACATTGTAATTGCACATGAGTTATCCTAATACCGGCTGTCACACGGTACATTAGGAAACGGAGCTTGTCATAATGAATACACTGAATACTGAACTTTGGCACGGCTTTACTGTCGGGTGAACGCCACCCATGCCATTTTCCGAAAGTGCTCCAAGTTTGAAATACAAAGGCCACGTTGCTTTGAAAATGCTTTGCTTGTGTTTGTTGTAAATGCGATGTGATTGGCCCCACCTGGTAGCGCATTTTAAACAAATCATAACAAAAACGACATAATAAATTGACGTCAAAGTTAGAAATCAAGGCTGGGGAACCACCCCCCCCCCCCCCGGTTTTCGGCAGCCGCTCCTCGGGACTTGTTGAGACTTGTCACGGAATTGATGAAGGTGGCAGCGTTGCTAGCAGCCCTGCTAACTCGACTGTGCCCTGATCAATCACATCGTTATGAGGAGTCACCCAGCAGGATTTATATGCTGTTGCAGATCCAGGCAGCCCTGAAGGAAAACACTTTGGGTCGGGGGTTTGTCAAACTCTTTGCACTAAAGTGCAATTGAAAAACAAACTATAAAAATAAACTGTTAATTAGAAATAAATGAGGGTGGGCTTTTAAACCCCCCTTATGGGTTGTCGGTTGCTGACTGTGTAAGAGCAGCACTTTTGAAAAACATTCTAAACTGGAGACAGAGCTATACAGTCATGCTGGTGTAAAGTCCTGGATATGTCAGGCTCTCTTTACCAGTTCAGAACAGACAGGCTTTGTTTAATTAACCTTTTGAGGAGTGTCTCTATTATTTGTAACTTCAGATGTGAAAAAAATGGGTTGCAGTATCACTTTTTGAACCAGAGAGTCGAAAAAGACATTTGTCGGTCATGATGATGTGCAAGTCTTGGTAGACTGGAAGTTGTAGAAATTCTTAGACATGGGGCAGTCAGTTACTGTGTTACTGTGAGCCCTGTTTGTGTCTCACAGAAAAAACTGCACCCCAGCATAACCCACATAAGCTTCCTGTGTTAAAAACAGAGCAAAGGGTTCTAAAGCATTACAAAATATAGGGAAGCGTGGTGGTTAAGCACAGAGAGGTATGGTAAAACATGGGGGAAATTACTTTGCAGATTTACCATAGCAAACTTATCAAAGTGGAACCTCAATGAAACTCTCTCTCTCTCTCTCTCTCTCAGGTCTCGCAATGCTCCCCACACTCTGTGCAGCTCAGCTCAACTCTCCAGCACTGGCTCAAAGTCTTCTCTCGGCTTCTTGAATCGACCCAGAAGAAATGATGGCAATGTCTTCTCAGTGGAAAATCTTTCTGCCCGTCTGCCAGACGGACCCTCTTACTCTCTCTCTCCCACAGGCTAGCTGCGGCCAATCGCAGGGGAGGAGGGGGGAGGAGCTAGTTGAGAATCTGCACCTTATTGGTGAGTAGCTCTGGGCTTAACTACTTTGTTTAGAAAACAGCAGTGTATTCCACAGAACTGCCTGTCATATGGTACCCCCTTAATCTATGAGATCTGAGCCAGCACAGCGATTTAACAAGGCAGAGACTGGGGTGAACTGGCAACTATGCACACTGCAAGCAAGTGTCTTTCAATACAAACTGAACTGCTTATAAATGTTGCCTTCAAACACATTTCCATTTGTCTTGGCGGTTTTGTATAACACGTTTTTCCCCCTGTTTTATTTCGCAGGCGATGGTCTCAGCGATTGGATGACAGAAAAAGTGGATTTCTCCTCTTACGTCCCTCCCCCTTCCTCTCACTTCTCTCCCCCCCATCCCGACTCCTCCCTCCACTCCTCATCCCCCCAGCATGACCTCCCGGTACCGTCTGACCTGGAGGTCATGACCTCCCTGCTGCAGGAAGAGCTGGCACAGCTAGAGGATTACTTCCTGTCCGAATCGGAGAAACCGGAAAAATGTGAGAAATCTCTTCAGATAACTGGCTTCCAACTGCCGTACCATTCTTACCAATCCGGCCAATCGGAAGCCAGCCCCCTCCTGGTAACCCTGGCAACAGGAGAACTGGAACTGCTGAGCTTCTGCAGCGGTCCCATTGGCCGGCCCAAGATCCCTAGACCCGCCCCTTACAGTTACAATCGGCCAACCAGTAATAATAATAATAATAATAATAATAATAGTAATAATAGTAATCGCAGACGGTCCTCAAGTGGTAGTGGAAGTGTGGGAGAGGAGGAGCTAGCTGCAGACACTTGGAGATGTAAAGGAAATGTCCCAGGCAGAGCAGAGATGGCAGTCAGCTACAGCTTCACTGGACAGAATAATAAAGTGACAGGAGGAGGTGTGGGCTGCCTCGCCGGTCCATTGGAGCCACTGCTAAAGGATGAAGAGAATTACCGTTTCCAAGAAAGCGCTGGCCAGCCTTTAGGGGAATATTGCCCGTCACTAGACATGACAGGAAAGAAAGAGTTTTGTTTCAGAACGGTGACAGGTAGCGGGGAGGAGATGGAAACCGTCAGCACGGCAGGTGGCAGCGATCATGTGATAGAAATTGTAGTAGGGAGGGAGGAAGAGGGGAGCTTCCTAGATGTTGCAGAACCCAGAGAGCCATACAGCTTTCTGGAAGGGGCTGAAGAGCCTGTTAAGAGCTTAGAGGCTGGTGAGTCCCACAGCTGCTTGTACCCTGGTTTTGTGGAGCACAGATATCCTGACTGCCTCCCGGCTGCTGAAGGAGTGGGGTCCCCTAGCTTCAGAGCAGTCGGGGTGGCAGGGGAGGCTGAAGAGTCTGATCTGAATCCGGAGGAAGGAACGACCCCTGCTCCCAAGGGTGGTCCAAAGGCAGTTGAACGCAGACAGAAGAAGAAGGACCAGAACAAGACCGCTGCTCACAGGTGAGAAACAGTGTCATCAAAGTCTAGTGTCTCCCAGGTGTGCAGGATACTTGACTGCGCTACTTTCTCTTTCAGGCCAAAATCTCAATCCCATCTGTATTGACTCGTAATGACAATCCTTAACTATCTGAGAAGTGACCCAATCACAATCTGAAGAAGCCTGTCCATGTTAGCAATCCTGAGCTTTCTAGAATCTACCCTGACCGCAGTCTAAGCGCTACTGACCAAACCTGACCTTGCATAGCATTTCAGACCAGACGCCAACCCTTTGCAAGGAATGACAAATTAAAAAAAAAAAAAATAGACAAATTAAATTGAGTGATTGATGTTCGCAATGTCAGAATGTTTTGTCACTGAATTTACTGTTAGCACCATTTGAGTGTTTTATAGTTCTGGGCGATCAGGTTACTTACAAAGCAAAACTTTGCTGATCTTCCTCGGATCTGACCGATCACAAGAATTACTAAGCAAGCCCAACGCAGCCTTCTCTGATCTCTAATTGGATGACAATCCAGCCAGCATTGAGCAGAGCAGCCCTTGCTTCGCTTCCGATCTCTGACCGGGCTGTAGTCCAGGGTGGTAAGTGCAGGGATCCGGTGGTGTCGTCCTCTCTCTCTCTTGATGCCTGTGTTCTACCCCACAGGTACCGTCGACGCAAGAGGGAAGAGCTGGACAATCAGGAGGAGGAGCTCAGGGGACTGGAAGGAAAGAACCGGGAGCTGAAAGACAAGGCTGAGTCCGTGGAGAGAGAGATCCAGTACGTGAAAGACCTGCTCATCGAGGTGTACAAAGCACGCAGCCAGCGACTCAAGCAAGGGAGCAGCGCGTGAGAGCCAGCCCAAACTAATACAGGAGGGGCAGCGGAACAGAACAGCTTACTTCCCCTAGGGGTCCTTGTGGCAGCTTCCCCGTCTTCAGATACTGCCTGCCTAGATAGACATATACCAGCCACTTTATAAGCAAATAACAATCACCTTTTTCTCGCTACTGTAACGGGTTTAGACACGGCTCACGCCTGAGTGAGTGTGATTTGTTATTTTTGTATAATACTGTATTCGTTTTTTTAAAAATCTTAGCAATATACCGCACAACCTGTTTCTTGAAATGTTCTTGCTAGCGCTTTGTGAAGTTGTAGGAGTTTCTCTGGCAATGAGGCTTCTTCGTTTTAAAGTTGCAGTGTCCCCTGTTTTAAATAGCTTGGTTAATGCAGGCTGGCTATAAGGTTCTGCAGCCACCAGGGGGTGCTGTTGCTGCTCCCAGAGGAGTGAACCTGGTGCTTTATCCCCAGTTAAAATATATGGACTTAAAAAAAAACCAAAAAAACATTCATTTAAAACTAGTTTATTTTTTGTGTTCAGACTTGCTTCCAAATGGATGCCAAAGAGAATCTTGACGTCCAAACCTCAGGCCAGGAGAAATATGTTAAGGTTGAATGAAAGACTGTTCTCTGTACTAGCATGACTTAAAGATTACAATTCTGGGGTGCTGCAGCTTTAATTATTAGCAAATTAATTTAAACGGTTTTGTAAGTCTTTTAGCACTTGTGTTTGTGTCAGATGTCAAGTCAAATATTGTGATGGCTTTGTTTTTAAAATAGTGATAGCTCAGACCGCACATACAGCGTATGAGACTGGACATCGTGTAATGTACTGCTTATCAATTTAAACATTAAATAAAGTTTTGACAAGTGTCTGCAGTGTGTAACGTGTATGTATTATCGATATTAAATTATTACTTTCATTTTAAAAGGGAATAACATGTTTTAAGTCTTTTATATATCAATCTTTAACCTATTGGAATCAATCAGAAACCAACTTCATTACAGTACTTACTTTTTAAAGAAAAAAAACCCAGCAACAAACGACAGAGGGAGGACACACAATAGGATATGCAACATGCGAGTAATTAGATATGAAAATGTAAGTGATATAAAATACACACAGAAAGTACTGACACCTCAGTGTTTGAGAAGAGCAGTTGATTAGGAAAACAAGGACACAACTTTCAGTGAGGGTACATGTTTTAGAGAATGCACCAAGTCTCTAGAACATGTTTACAATGGGAGTTGTTAGGATTCGATTCACATGGTAAGCATTGTATATATGCCCTAGTCCCAATAAAGGTGAGACAACTTCTATAATAAATATTTTGTTTTGGCAGTCACTTGTAGAGATGTTTCCCATTTTACAGGCCCTTAAGAATGACTGATTCTGTATATCATTAATAATGGTGCACTGTGAGGAATCTGGAAGAGGTTTCGTTACACTTTTCTCCATGGATATGAGTTACAAACGTCACCACCCTCAACTCGACTGGACTCAGAACTGGAGATGGGCCAAGGACCTAGAACCCTGCATCAAAACATGTCATCAAAGAAATATATATATTTATTGCACGCAACTCTGGGAATCATTCTGAGCAGGATCAAATCTTAATTACTGAAAATATTAAAGAGTAGCACAATACAGTAAACTATAAGGTGCTTTTTTTTTTTTTTTTGTAAAAAATGTATTTTGAAATCTGCACCAGGAGGGATACAAATAAGACTCCTATTGCATTGGGCAGCAGTGTGGAGTAGTGGTTAGGGCTCTGGCCTCTTGACCGGAGGGTTGTGGGTTCAATCCCCAGTGGGGGACAGTGCTGTTGTACCCTTGAGCAAGGTACTTTACCTAGATTGCTCCAGTAAAAACCCAACTGTATGAATGGGTAATTGTATGTAAAAATAATGTGATATCTGTATAATGTGAAATAATGTATAATGTGATATCTTGTAACAATTGTAAGTCGCCCTGGATAAGGGCGTCTGCTAAGAAATAAATAATAATAATAATAATAATAATTGCAGTTTCACCCATTCCAGGTTTTACTACAAGCTTGATTAGCCACAATGTGTATAGGTAACAAGCTCAGGTGTGTCTTATTAAAAGGAATGGATACAACTGCTATGCAATGGGAGTTTTATTCCCATCCCTGACTATGACTCCATGTACATTAGGACAGGTCCAGCTTTTCATCTCACACCTCAGTGCATTCTGGTAAGTGTAGTCCCTCTGTGACATGTACCTGAGACAGGTAAAGCGATGTCTCGTATCTCTCCCTGACTAGTATCTGTTACAAATGTAGTTTTATATTAGACTGCACTTGGAGGTATTCGATAGGGGGCGCTAATCACCTAACACCGACAGCGCGACTGTTCACGTGTTAACAACAACACTCAAAGTGACAGCGTTATCTCGGCTCTCATCGATCTAACTGAACTAAGCACGGGAATTGATTGCTGTTTGTAACAGTTCTCTAGTAAGGTTGTTGACATTTTAAAAAGGTGGAATAACGGTTTGTTGTCTTTTAAACAACAGAAAAGATGGACGTCAGCATCTCTGTTTCCTTCTTTAAAAACAAACTTGGGTCGACCATCGAGCACGCAATGAAAGCGGCCGTAGACACCGTACTGTGCGAAATGACACAGCTCGTTGACTCCAAGTTTGCCGATTTCCAGCTCGAAATCTCTGAAAAGGACAAAGAAAACGAAACTCTCAAGCGGAGACTGGAAATATCAGAAAGCGAGCTGAAAGCGGCGCGGGAATATCTGAAAGCTGCAGGCAACCAGCGGCGCACAAATACCATCTGTAATCATAAACACGGGTGTCAAAGCAGAGCCAGCGGGATGCGCGGTCTGACACAGAAAGGAACCAGTACGGAAAAGTGTGCTTTACTCAGTGGAAAACCGACAGACCATATATACGAGAGCGATTACAGTGGAGCTCTGCCAATTGCGAAACCAGTCTGCTGCACCAGTAAAGCGGTCAAGTCAGCCGTGGCTGTCCAGCACCTACAGGATTGTGAGGCGGCTGACTCGTGGACACCAGCAAGGGGAAGCACAGAAAAGGGTAACTTCAAATGTGTTACTCTGTTGCAGGAACATTAAACTCATATGTTAACCGTTTTTTTTTTATGTAATAATATTAAACTTTCTTTTAAAAATGTAATTGTTATAGAGAAAATGCATTCAGTGGTTAATTAATTATAGAAAATAATACATTTTGTATTTGAGGGTACTTTTCAGTATCACCATGTGAGTCATTATGTAATAAAGGAATTGGAAAGCTGCATAAGGAATAGTCGCTTTGGTTGACTGCACTGCTATTGAAAGATTTCCTGTGTACCGATTAACAGGTGGGGTCCTGTTATGGGGGTCGTGTACCAGTGTAGGTGTAAGCAATTTGATTGACAGAAAACCAGAGGAATGAATGTACTGGCTTTTTTTTTTTCTTTTTATTTTGCTGTGGAGTGCATGTTTAGTAATGTCATTTATTTTGTGGAATAAATATCATCTGTGACGGGCAGCCATGTAAAAAATGAACTGTATTCTCTTTGACACAGGTGCAGAACAGCTAAACGCTGCCCCTGGTTCGGAGGAAGAAACATCGATGACACCGGTAGAAGATGGAGAGAAAGCCTTTAACCATGTTGCAGTGCAGACGCTTTCAGGTGCAGAGATGGCCCTTGAGCAGAGCCGGAGTGGAGGGGATATTCTTCAGTTGGAATCTGTCCAAATCAAAGAGGAGGATTGTCTCTACACAGCGGAGGATGGACCTGAGCTTGGGACTGTCCACATTAAAGAGGAAGAGCTGGATTCTGACAGCGGAGCCGAGATCACTGAACTAGGACAGGTGCACATTAAAGATCTACAATCTGACGTTGAAGAGGCGCAGAGTGAGCTGGAGTCCATTCCTCGCACCCCTCGACTGCCGTCTCCAAGCTCGTCTGGTGCTGAATTGGAAGAAAGAGCAGCGCACTCCAGCAGCAGCACAACACGTAAGCAAACATTGCAAAGTGAAATCGTTTTCTGCAGCCAGATGGTTTTGTGTATAGGTGTGCAGGTAACTAGACCTGAAGAGCCGTTCCTGAACTTGGGTAAAATCGCCTTAGCAAAGCTAATGTTGAAAAACAAACGTGATATTTGATAGCAACAGAAAGGTAAGGGGAATGTATTTTGCGGTTTTGTTGAAACATGAAGATGACCTACATTGACTTGACACAGGACCTGAATGCTTACATTGTGTCGTCATCTTACTTTGTCTGTTTCTCTCTCGTTCCTGTTTCTAATGTAGGTTTAGAAGAACACGACTACAGTCTGCTCGCACAGATCTCCCAAGGCCTTTCTTTGCAACACACAACAGAACCAGAAAGCTTCCAGACACCCCAGCCGACTGTGGAGAGACTGTATCCCTGTACGATATGTGGGGAGGTTTTCACTGGGAGAGGTGTGCTTCGTAGACACCGGCGCCAGCATACTGCCAAGACCCCACTGTATCACTGTACCAAGTGTGTGAAGAGCTTCACTCGTTCAGACCACCTGAAGACACACCTGCGGGTCCACACAACAGAGACCCCCTTTCAGTGTACCGAGTGTGGCAAGAGCTTTAAGTATTCCACCAGCCTTAAAATGCACCAGCGAGGTCACGCCAGAACAATCCAGCACAGATGCACCGACTGTGGGAAAATCCACAAGAGAATCCCTACAGGGCACATTGAGTACCCCTGCACTGGATGTGGGAAGAGTTTCGGCAGGTTTGACGACCTCAGAGAGCACCTCAAGGTTCACACGGATCTCTCCAAGAGCCCAGTAAGACGAGGAAACAAACTCGCAACGGAGAGACTCAGTATCTCTGTATTGAGTGTGGGAAGAAGTTTGGCTTGTTAGAAAACCTGATACAGCACCAGCGGATTCACACTGGAGGCAGCAGAGAGACATCCTTTGGTCTTGTAGTTCACTAATTCAGCTGTAAAATTGAAAACGGTGGGGGAAATGCACTTAGAAAGTAGCGTAAACTAAACTGTTAAATCCTTGCTGAAGTACCATAGTAAAGGCAAAGTGCAATACAGCATTGTAAAGGTATGGTAAAGCAAATACATATTAAAATATGACATGTCAAACTATGGTAAATGCATAGCATAATCATGGGAAAACTGCAAAGTTATAGGGCAAATTAACAGTGGTTAGCTTTAGCTGACCTACCCAACGAGGTGATACATTTACTGGCCAACATCAACTAAAGGACTACGTGTTTGATGTTTTAAATGTGGAAGGTGTGCAGAAAATGATGAGTGTGTATGGTACAATATATATTGCAATTATAAATCACATATCAGAAATCAGCCAATCACAGTGTAGCATTTCCCAAAATTCCAGTACCTCTTATTCTGTGTGCAGATGCCGTCCCGTGCCTAGAACACCACTCCAAAACAAAACAAAAAAACACAAATACCTGGGAAAATATTACTGAAATGACAGGAACAGAAAAGCAAGAAATGAAATCGCTTCAATCTGAGCTGGCACTTAATTCTGGTCAGAACCATTTCAGGAATAAAAAAAAAAAGTTTTATAAATATATTTATCTTTTTAAAGCAATTTCTAAGTACAGTCTGTGTGATTTATAATACGTTAATACTTTGTGTATTTTGTCTTTTTATGAGCAGCCAGAAAACTCTCAGCTTTGCGGTCCTCTCGCCCAAACTGCACAACATTACATCTCGTACAGTAAAGTTGTGGGAACATGAAGCCACTTTGGCTTGGAACTTGGTTTCAGGAGACTAGGTTTCAGGCCACTGCACGGCACACCAGGGGAGACTTGGGGTTTGATACAACAATGTTGCCTCAGACTTGGTCTCCCAGTCTCCTGAAAACTTGTAGGTTGTGCAATCTCACCGAATCACAGTGTGTTAAACTACTGCTCTTTTAGACATGTTCTTAAGACGTTTGTATTTATCAGTGTACAGCTGGGCTCATTTTCTCGTGGGGGGGAGGGATTAAAAACACATTTTGTTTACATCAAACTGATGATTTTTATTTTCAGACTGACTTACAAAATAATCATTAAAACAGATAAAAACCTTGTCAAATGTACAGATACAGACGGGGTAGTTGTAGTCACTCTACCGTGCTGCTGAGGTGGGAGAACCTACCCTGTGAAGAAGTGTTGTGGGTCCCTGGAAGATGCTGCATTCTGCTGTTTTATTCATTTTCTCAATGTTGATGCCCATGTTAAGCAGGTATTTCAGAAGCAGCAGATCTCGTTCTCTATATGAACCATGGTAGTACAACCTGCCAAATTTCAACTTTCACTGCTACTGCGTTTTCCTATGCAGCAGTTCAAAGTGACTACCCCGTATGTCAAATAAAATTAAGCTAAAAATTAAATTGTTCCATTTACTTTTTACACTGATTTTACAGTAATGACAATGCAGTACACAGTATGGGCTTGGGGTTTGGTTTATGCCGGTCGTTCTTTAGTTTGCAAAACCTCTTGACACTCAGGCGCTGGCTGTGGGGCGGAGCTTGCTGATCAGCCAGTGACAGTGGCGCTGCCGCGGTGCATGCTGGGAAACTGTGCGGAGTTTCTCGCTGGCATCCAGAGAGACCAGGACCTGAGTGACGGATTGAGTCAAATTACACACAGTATCTGGGAATCATACAGGCATACACGAAGATGGTACGGATAAAGCCACTGAGTAATGAAACCTGTCTGGTAGCAACAGTGGACCACAGGGAACAGAATAGTATTGAAGGCAACATTTCTCATAATTAAACTATTTCACAGAGGAAGCAATACAAATATCAGCAAATATCACAAGCCGCAACAGTCTTAACAATTGAATTGATTATAAAAATCCAGTGAAATGTGAGTGTAATGTCTGTGGCCATCCTTACCTGTCGAAGGGCCTCTTGTTGGCTGAGCGCTCGAAGGGCGCTGATGGCTGCCTGCCGCACGGCATGCCGGGAGTCTGTGCAGGCTCTCTCCAACAGGAGTCGTGGCCCGTCACACTGAAGCAGAGCAGCCCCGCCTCCACCAGACACGCCCACATTCCCCAGAGCAGAACAGCAGCGTTGGCGAATCACAGGGTCAGAATCGGTCAGAAGAGGCAGCAGTACTGGCACTGCCCCCTGAGTAAGCTCCTCCCAGTTCTGAGCATGTCCCACCCCCTTTCCATCCTCTTTGTTTTGTAAACCAGCCTCTTTCATCTTATTAGAAGGCAAAACACCTATTTTCTGAAAACCTGCCCCTTTGTTTTTTTTACCCACACTTTCTTCCGTTTTTGGAGTCACATCTCTGCCTCCTTTTCTTTTAGTCTCACCACTTTGTATTGTCCCCCTAGTTCTAGCACCTCTTGACCCAGCTTTTTCATTCTCCTTATTTGCATTTGAAACTCCGCCTTCCTTTGCCCTTTCTTCTTTATCAACTCCCCTAGGAACCCCATTTGGCCCAATAAGCCCTGCCCAGTTCCCTACTGCTCTGCAAGCAGCCCTCCTAACCTGCATTGATTGATCCCTGAGCTTGCCAATCAAATCCTGGAAAAGCAGCAAGGATGGCCTATCATAATTAGGCGGGCGGACATTTCCCAGAAGGCCACAGGTGGCGGCCCGAATTCTGTCGTCTGGGTGATTTAGCACTTTTCTGACAAGGGCTGGGTCAAAACAGAGGGGGAAAGGAGGACTGACGGAACAGCGGGCTGCATGCGAGAGGAGGGAGATCAATTCAACTGCAGAGCTGAACAAGGATTCCGATTGGAGGAAAGAGGCTAGGAGGGAGCTGGCTGTCCTATTTTCTGACTGGCTCAAACTGCGACTGTCGTCAGTGTTAGTTAACTTGCTGTTTTTTTTCTGACTGCCCTCATTGTTATCGCGTTTGTGGATTTTGGCTTCTTCCGATGCTGTCGTTAGGGAGAAGAAGCTGCAGGACTCAGATTCCGCTATGAATCGAGGGATGGAGTATTGAGGGTCGCTGAGAAGGAGACGGCAGAGCAAGGCAAGGGGCAGCTCCAGGAGAGGGAGAGGAAGCAACAGACACAGCTGAGGAATGAGAGACACACAGGCATTCATGTTAGGAACACAGCATGGTAAATGAAACACTACCAAGTCATGTACTGTCTAATTGACTAGAAACTGAAAGCTGAAAGTTTTTAAAATTGGAGCAATTTATACTAACTATGACATTTCCAAAAGCATCTTACTGACTTTAAAAAAAACATTTTGTTACGCCATCCTTAGCCTAAAAAAACATGCTTTCAAGTCCATTATAATTTTTCTGTATTATGTTTTCAGTTCCCCAAAACTAAAAAGCCCTGAATCATTCTTGTAAAAATATGCGCAACTGCACTGGCTACAGGTAGGCATGGCATTAACAGGCACTACAAGATCTTCCTGTATCTGACATTCAGTCTGGGTCTCTCTCTAGCAAACTTACAATTGTGCTGAACTGTGTGGTGGTTTGTGATGCTCACCAATGCCCACTAGGTTCTGACCTCCATACTCTTTAGCTGAGTTTCAACCCATTGAAGCTGCCTGATTTCTAGGGAACTAACCTGCAGTAGGCGTGGTACTATGTCACAGCTGTGATAGGACTGGAGGATTTCATCTACAGTGTCTTCAGTGATGTCAAGAGCGAATGGGAAACACAGCAGGTGACAGGTCATCAGTGATAGGCTAGTGGAGGAGGAGGAGGAGTCACTGGGAGAGCAGGCGGTTGATTCGTTGCAGGCACCATCTTTCAGCAGGAAGCTGGGGGCAAATACAGGAAAGACACAGCAGTCAGAATGGATACTGTTTGGGATCTTTATGTTATCATTATTACAAATACAGACCTGTGCATTTTGTATTGTGTTGCGACACAGCGCCTACAGAGCTAGAAGGCCTCTATAGCACTCTAATTGGCATGCGATTGCATCAAAAACTTGATAAAGAAACATTGTGTTATAAGATCCACAATAAAACTGCAAAGAAACTTAGTTTGTGTTCTAAAACTGTCTCTGAATTACATGAAAGTTGTTCCACTGAATGCCCTGCCCTCCCTCTGCAATCAGGTCTCAAAGTGGAGAGTGGTTAGTAAAGCATTCTCGGGGCTGGTTGATTGAGCACACGGCATGGCTCAAAACAGACATCACAGGCATTGAGAGTCAAAGACCTTAAACCCATCAATAGCACACCTTATTACCAATTCAGAGGGTTCTTATTCATTACTGCGCCTTACAATGTTCTACAAGAACAGCTTTAGCCCCGCGTTGTTGTGTTTTACACTTATGGATAGCTATGGTTGTAAATATAAAAATAGAAGTGTCGGTAACAGCGTAGACGAACCAATCAGCTGTGAGCAGGCGGGCGAGGGTGAGCACGCAGTCTGCATTGTGGTTGGCCAGCAGGGGGAGACAGCGGTAAGGCTCTCTGGTGAAGAGAAACAGAGCGAGGGACAGAAAGACTTGAAGACCTGTGGAGAGAGGGAGTGACAGGGAGTGAGTTTGCAGCCTTTGTTATTTACACAACTCCACGTTCCCTGGCTCCCCCCCAGTAGCAGATCATGGATATTTACCTTTTGTTTAAGATACTTATGTCAGCCGATTCTATTTTTATCCCCTCTATATACATTTCAAGCAGTCAGCTTTAGTTGGCATTGCTACACAAAAAACAAATGCGGAAAAATAGTAAGTTCATACCGTTGTGTGAGAAACAATCCCAGTGTGGTCTCCCCTCCTCCAGTGCAACACCCACTCTCAGCCACAAGAAGCGCCAGAGAGCAGAGTCCATGAACTGTGAGGCAGTGGAGCCGTCACCCTGCATAGAGAGAGAGAGAGAGAGCACATTGACCCCTGGAGTGAGTTTATTGAACTGCATTAAATAAAGTGTTAGACAGATTATAGTTATCTAAACAGCAACAGCATTTAAATCAACTGGAATAATGAACAATAAGCTGCTGTCAGATACTAACCTCAGACAGTGCCTGGTACAGCAGAGTGAGCAAGCCATCGAACAAGCCCCAGCCAGCAGGGGGAGACAGAGAGAGCTGAGGGAGAGGGAGGGGTTTCATTAACAGCTATAGATAGAACTTATATGCCATGAACTTCCACAGAGTACTGCAGTTATTCCACAAATGAGGATGGCTGAATAACCCACTTGTTCATGGAGTATTTTGTTTACATAACAAGTAAGATGTATAGAAAATAAAGGATGTGTAACCTCAATTAAACATTCTGAAAATCACTTTCATCAGATCAAGCTTTGTACCTACTTAGTGTGATGGAATGGGTAGCACTGCGATTCACCTGCTTAGTTTAACTGGATTTGAAAGAATGCAAGACTCCAAAATGAGACTGACAAAATCAAAAAGAAAACAAAAAAAGACTAACACTTTTTGTTTTCATATTACCAAAGCTTTCATATTTAGTGCCATATGAAAATACAATAATAAGTAACCACTCAGATAAAAACAATTATGAGCATGCATTTAATTGTTAAGCATGCATTATTAATTATTTATAAAATCACCTTTAAAAAGGGATTTTTTGCATTTTTCACACAATGCCAAGTGTAACGAAAACAGGTCAAATAATACAATAATAATGAATTCGCTTGCATACCTCAGCTGCAGAGGCGAGGGCCTGTTCCATCGCTGTCAGGAACACATCGGGTCTCAACTCCACAGAGACCCCATGGAGGGTCAACTGAGCAAGCAGGGTTCCTGCCATGGGCTGAGAGAGAGTGAGTGTGTTAAACTTTCCACTACAATGCAAAACACACAGCTACGAGACCTGAAACGAAAGGCAGATACTGTGTTGCTTAATGCGATAACATTCAATGATTTTTGTTGTTGCATATTCATTTGCATAGTTAACATGCGTTCTAATACTCTTAATCTAGTAAGTGTTTTGCATAGCAGCGGCTATGTGCAAGTGCTAGATTCTCACTGTTAGAGGTGTGAGGTCGGGTTGAAGCAGAATCACAGTGAACAACTTCCCAGCATCTTCCAATCTGAGAAGGACAGAGAGACAGAGGTTGGTTAAAAGTTTCGCTTTATTGTGATTCGCACTCATTTTTCTTACTGGCTAAAGGAAATGTGCAGTCAACAAAATGCATGTATTGGCTTTTCAATAAAAAGGGGAATTAACAACGGCTATAGAAGACATTTTATTGAATCTCATTAATATGACATTCATGCAATAAGACCCTAATCATGCTTCTGCAGATTGTTTAATTTTTTTAACTTAATGTTCGCTTGTTTGACTGGTCTGTTTAACCTGTCACTACACCACAGTGTCATTCCTGTGCAGCAATCTCCCTTTGCTGCACATCTAAGCGGTGTCAGGTGGGGTTGTAATGCCTGCTGCACAGGAATCTACAGTGCTAGGACAGGATAAATGGTGATCCAAGGTGAAAATAATGTCTGGAAAACTAATCTGCTGAAAAATAACAAGCAACTTATGTTAGGTTAGAAAAGCTTTAGTTACTAACCTGGTGTACGAACAGCTGTACTAAGTGCTAATCTTGGACTACCTAATGTTACCTTATGTAAGGTTGTACACGTTTACTGGTAATAGGGGTATGTGAAACCAGCCATAAAATACTTACAATCCTAAACTTAATCATTAAGGATACCTTGAAACAGGTTTTAATTGTTTCTTGTTGCAGAATCCCCTACCTCTCTCCCTGCATCTCCCAGTTCAAGTCATTCTTCCAGTACACTCCAAGTACTGCCATCAGGTCTCCCAGCACTGCCACTGCCCAGGGCTGCTGTGAGATAGGCAGGGAAAGGGATGTTAAATGCATGCAACTGTATTTTTCTTACACCTTTATGGACCGGGCACACCGCGTACCATGATCTGTACCATCATGGTTAAAACGTCGCTGTTCTACATGACATGACAACAACACGCTTACGTTCAAATGACCATGCTGGCAGTTTATGCTTTGGTTCTTGGTTTGATGAATGAAGATGATGTTTGGTCAGGCTGGACGGACTCTATGGAGACACTCACCTGCACCACTGTCTGATTCTCCAGGATGCTTCCGATCAGCTCCAGCAGGAAGTGGGGTATGTTGATTTCCTGTGTGAGGTGGCCGAGTAGCTTGGGGTCAGAGTTCACAGTCAGCAGGTTACCCAGAACCCTCAGTGGTGGGCGGAGCCGACACGCCCCTTCCAACATCCCGTCCAACAACTTAGCAGCAGAGAAAGGGTTAACATAAAAAAATATATATATATAGAACACCATTACATCATGTAAGAATAAATCATGGATTTGAATGTATATATATATATAGATATATATATATAAATATAGATAGAAGTAAAAATGACGTCACAATATATAGAACACCATTACATCATGTAAGAATAAATCATGGATTTGAATGTATATATATATATAGATATATATATATAAATATAGATAGAAGTAAAAATGACGTCACAATATATAGAACACCATTACATCATGTAAGAATAAATCATGGATTTGAATGTAAACAATAACAAGTAGTTGTCATGCTGTCAAAAACCTATAAATACCACCAATGTTTTGATTCAAACACAGGCTCCCTTGAGAAAGATATGTACAACATATCGAAACGTTGGGCAGCTGGCTCTTTGAGCCAATTATATATATATATATATAAACCTCTCAAATTTAACAATCAGCTAACAGCCCTTAACACCCTGCATTCACATACAAATGAATTAAACATTTAATAATAGGTTCATAATAACACCGGCACGAAACAACACAAACATCAAAAGAGAAGAGAATGTAAAAATAAATAGACTTGGACAAACACACAGACAGACACACTCTCACCTGAACTCTTGCTCCCTGCAGCCTCTCTTTCAGTCGGGACACAAAGTCAGGGTCAGAGGGCAGGGTGGCGGGACTTCCGGGCTCTGTTGTTTTGACCAATCGCTGCCACTCTTCATCACTGTCCACTTCCTAGGTCAGGAGGCAATAGAAATGAGCAACACACACTGAAGAAAAAGTCCCACTGAGGCATTATTGACAATTCAGTTGCCAACTTCCTGTTGCTTTCTAGGACAGAAGAAAATGACACAAGCCTGTTGTAATTATTCTCTGGCACTCACCTCACTTTCCAGTTGTACTGTCTGCAGGCTGGTTCTGAGCTCCTCGTTTTTCATGACTTGCCTGCCCCCCACCTCCACTGAGGGGAACTCCCGTGCATAATCACGGCTTATCTGACCATCTCTGTGAAAATAACAGACAGAGACACCTGGAGGACGCATCCATTTGAAACATGACAAGAACACATACACAAATCTCCAGCCTGTTACTAAGTGACAGCCAATGGCTCAGCCCTCCTTACCGATTGGCCTGTGGGAGAGCTGCTTTTTGCTCTGCTGTCCAATCCGGTGTAGGTCGTGCCTGCTCTGAAACAACACCTGTAGTGGGTTCCTGGAGATAAAAAACATTGGAGAATTATTTTCATTTATATTTGATTGGCAATACCAGTGTGTTGGTATAAATAACTGCAAATCCAGGTCAAGAAGACATTGATAAAAGACTGCGAAAAGGATCAAATAATTTTATAGTTTCTGTTAATTGTCATTCCCAAGTGGGAATATCCAAATAAACGCTTCCCTTGCAACCATGCTGATCTGCAGCTTTACCTGTGACGCTCCCCTTCACCGGCCCCTCACCTGTCTCTGTTTCTTTGCTTGCTCCATGTGTTCTCTGGCCTTGCGCACTATCCTCCCCTCTCCAGTGTGAGGGGACGCTTTCTCAGTCGCCTGACGCAGCTTCAGAGCCAGGAGGTCGGAGCTGGGCTGCACTGTGAGAGGACTGTCCGTCTTGTCATCTGAAACAACTACAGAAAAAGAGAGCTTGTGGGAGAGGGATGAGCTGGGCCAGGCCAGGCTCGGTCCGTACACCTCTTAGAACATAAGAAACCTTACGAACGATTCTGCCCAACCATGCTGGTTCCTAGTAGCTGGCTGTTCTAGAATGATCCTCAATGATTCTGCATCAACAACATGACTTGTTAACCTGACTTCATACCCTCACCACTCTCTGTGTAAAAAAGGGTCTCTGACTGGCTGTCCCGGGTATTAGATTGTGATCAGATCAGATCTTAGAAAGCTAAGCAGCATGGTCATGGCCAGTATTTCTTAGCTTGGGATCTGAGACAGACAACTCACTGAAGACTCCATCAGCGACAAAGGGGTGTTCAAACAGGCATGGCCAAGACAGCCTTTTCTGGGGGTCTTTCATCAACAAGCCCTTCAAGAAACTCTGATGACAAAAAATAAATAGGCAACAGTTACAACATATATGCATCTAACTATCTATGAGATTGTCTAAGAACAGTATTAAAATTCCATTACCGTGCACGGTGGGCTCATGTTATCCGGCCACTTCACGGGATCTCTCACTATCAGCTTGACCAGCTGGAAGATGGAGTTGGTGTAGAAAGGTGGGGTTCCTGTGTGGAGTTCATACAGAATGCAGCCCAGAGACCACAGGTCTGCTGTGTGGTCATAGGGTTTTTCTTCCACGAGTTCCGGGGCCATGTACAGAGGAGTGCCTTTGATTGAGGTAAGGACCATAGTTGAGACACTCATAGCACGAGCAAATCTGGGGAGACCATTATAGGAGATAATCACCACTCAGGACTGTGCGCTGGACAGATCTTAAAAAGTAAAGCAGGGCGACCAGCTTGGTCAAACTTTGTAAAAGAATTTCCCAGACTGACTTACAAGCGCAGTGAGTGAATGGAATGAGAGACCATTCTTTACAGTATCTTATCTGAACAAAACCCCATGGATATGTTTTATTTGATTTGGTGTATTTGCACAGATCATTTTTGTGTATTTGTATTGTTTTGTAAATCTACTAATCTAAAATCCATTGTATATAGGCGTAACTGCAAATATTGGTTGCCTTGCTGTTTCTTTCAAGCATTAAATATCTGTAGGCAAAGAGGAACACATTCAGATAATATTAATGTGCACATAGTCAACAGGGTGTGGCTGTCTGATTTAACAGGGACCATCCTAAATAGCACAACATAGCATGTTGCTAAAGACGCCTGACATGCAAAACGTCTTTATATCCAGAATGTACTTATTATTGACAGCCTAAATGTTTGTCAGTTTGGCACAGTCAAGGAATGTGTGCACGGTACAGTTCAGCTGAATGCAGCTAGCAGACACGCGGCAGCCGTTGTGTGTCAGTTTTTTTGGTTTGTTTGTCTGTGTCAGTAAGGGAGGTGAGGGGTGCGTACCCAAAGTCACAAAGCTTGACGACTCCACCCTTTCCCAGGAGGATATTCTGTGGCTTCATGTCCCGGTGCAGGATCCTGTGAGAATGTAAGTAATACAGAGCTGAGACCAGCTGACAGGCAATCTCACGCACCTGAAATACACAAAACACAATGTATGATTCGTCTTCTTGCTTACATGAAGAGATCTCATTTATTATAGCCTTATAGACAGCTATGGCCAAATGTTTTGCATCAACTACAATTTTAGTATTGAGATAAAAAAAAAGAATTATACTCATATGCACATAATTCAATCTTTTTTTTTTTTTTTTTACATCATGTAATCAAGGAAACTACAAAATTATATCGCAAAAGTCTACCGGAAGCCACAATAGTAGTATAGTATTTCATGTTAGATTTCGAAATGTTCCATTTTTGTGGAGCCGATCTCTCACCCGGCTTTCTGGTAAATTCCCATCATCTTCCAGGATCTGGAAAAGCTCTCCTTCAGCATACTCCGTTACCACGACAACCTGCAATAGAGACCGTCAAAATCACAAACAAACATGCATAACTTCAGGTCTAGGACACAAGTGGTCTGTAGTAAGGCTACCTCAGTTCCAGGATTTTAAAAATCAGGTAAGGATATTGCTATTATATGTCTTTGTGTGTCTACAAGGTGTTGGCAGGCCACTTTCTTACCTCTCGGTCAGTCTCAAAGCTGTCCAGTAACAGTACAATGTTAGGGTGCATGAGCCCTCTCATTATTTCAATCTCTCTTTTCAAACTCCGGAGCTCCTTCTCCGACCGCCCCACTTTAGGAATAAACTTCAGCGCCACCACCTGGAAATAAGAAGGTTACATCTGAGCTATGCATGTAGATACGGATGCATAAACCAGTCACATGTATAGCATTTGACCACCAGTGGCACTCTGTAAAATGTTTTGGGTTTTTAAAGAATACATATCTTCAAATGTCATTTAAATAGCTTTTGCATTCTTTACTATTTGTTGAGATTTTTAAGCATTCATCTACTGCTACAGTATTGCCTCATTATCATTTTTCTCTAACCCGCCTTTACCTGTCCTTGAGCTTGTCTGGTGAATCTGGGACTGAACCACCTATCTCTTTCCTTTCAAATCATGTGACAATGTGATCTGTCAGCTCTGCATGCCACATCTACTCTCTCTCTCTCTATATATATAGAGAGAGTGTATGGGGCTGATCGAGTAGAAGGGTCATGATTTGAATGAAACGAGAAAGGCTGTTCACAATAATTTTAAGAATGGTTAGCACTTATAATTGCAGCCTGATCCGTAGCTTAGTCTAATCACTTTCCCTATCACCTGTTGTCACAGCTGCTCAGTACAGTTGTTCAGTTCAATCTAATTAAAAGCATCTCACCTGGCCACTGAATTTCCTGCGCCCCTTGTAGACCCGCCCAAACGAACCCTCGCCGATCACCTCCAAGACATGATACTTTTCCATACCAACCGAAGACAGGAGGCTGAGCCTGAGTGTGAACAGAAGCCTAGCATTTTTACTGGAGCCAATACCGAAATACACACCTGTACTGTTGCTCTGGAAATTACAATACACATGAAGTATTGTTCATGTTTATATTTTATTTAAATCAATTATATGGCAGTGGTCATCATTGTCAAATTGTGGCGGGCCACGTTAAAAATTACAAGCAATGAGAGTTTTGCAATATTGGGGCATTATATCTATCAACTATTAGTATTACAAATCGCTGAAGCCACTTAGAAATACTAGTGAAATTAGAAGGCATCGTTCTTTATTTAGCTATCGTCACACTTTCGTCAACTTATTAAATAACTATGCCACTTAAAACAAAAATTCCTTTCATAATGGTATGGTAGTTTACAAATGGGCTTTACAGAGATTACATTATCAGCACTGTGCTAACAACGCTACGGTACGCATTCAACTACTAGATAAAGTTTTAAAATAATGTTTTCACTTTTCTATTTAGCAAATGAGTCGCTATATTTAATAAAGTACATTCTGCACTATTGCTATTGTTATGTTTTCATTGTTGTTATTATAAAAACCGTTCTTACCTGATTCAAAGCTTTAGCATCACCTACCTAGGACCCCCTTGTCAAGGTTGAAAACAGGCGGTGCAACATAC
The DNA here is from genome assembly GCF_902713425.1 of Acipenser ruthenus. Lineage (NCBI taxonomy): Eukaryota > Metazoa > Chordata > Actinopteri > Acipenseriformes > Acipenseridae > Acipenser > Acipenser ruthenus. The sequence continues at coordinate 1,941,527 of NC_081227.1, read as the reverse complement.
GCCCTGTGACAAAAATGAGCAAAAGTGGGCTTTTAATTAAATACCAGCCTTAACTAATAATCAGTGTGGTTCCAAAATGATTAAAGATTATACTGTGATTTAAAAATATATATATGTATATCGCTAAGAATAAAAATAACTCTTACCATTTTCCAAACGTAACAGGCATATGTTTTGGCAACAAAAATAATCTTCCGTCGTTCGCTCAATGTGGTTGGAAGGACCCAATATCTTAGCAACCAAAACGGCATCCAAGCAACGGTCGAAGCAAAACAAAGTAAACAAACCACTCCACGTGATAAATAAAAATGTTTATAAAGCATGGTCAGGGGCATGGTGCCGTTTGTGTGGCTGCTAAGGGTTCATTCCCACTGGAAATTATAGTGAGGACATTTGTAGTTTTCCTTCGTTTTATTTTTATGACCTGTTGCGTTGCTAGTATTGGCCACTAGAGGGGACGACAGATCTAGCGTTGAGGTTAATTATCATTGTGTGTCCCAGAAGTGAAAGGTGCCCATATCTACTTCCGATTGCAGTGTAAGAGGAGATCATCTTATTGTTTTATTGAGCAATCTTATAGCAGCCTCTTCAATTACTTTCATAGATTCTTGAGTACTGGCCAGGAGTGATCATGATTAATACTCCTGCTAACTTGTCCAAGGAATTCTGCCAACTGCTAAATGGCTTCAAATTATATTTTCAATGTTTTTTTTATTTTTTTTTTATGGTTTTATTGTTCTGTTATGCAATTTACAGGTGTAGCCATACTCTTCCAGCATTAGGATCCAGATGAGCTGTAGGCATTCTACAGCCCACAATGCTGCTGCTGTGGAAGACTTTTCAGAGACTTTGTGTGGGTTGAAGCAGTGAAACCCATTCCAGATACCTTGAACATGGTGACTTTAATCAGGGCCCAGCAATACAAGTACGTTTTAAAATGGAAACACACGTTTGATGTATGTGGCTCTGGATAAAGCTACACATTAGAGACCGATATAATTAATGGTAAGTGTAGGGCAATATTTTTGTTAACTAACCACTTAAAAAATAAAATCAAAATCAAAATGAATGGCAGGTATATTCTAATATTCTGGATTAGTAAACATGCAGTACCTGAAATGATGGAGTCCCTTATTTCATTGTATGTACAGTGTAGTCTGACTAAACACTCTGATAATAGGCTTTCATAACCCAACACAAGAAACACATTGAAGTGAAAGTCTGAAACCACACTCATTCATGAAAACTTCCCATCTCACTGCACACCTGCTGTAATTCAGTCTTTGGTATGCATTCAGAATGGTGTTAACCATTATTGCAATGCCTCTTAGAAAGTCCTGTGTTACAGGATGTAGGCGTGAATCAGCGAGCATCTTAACTCCCACACGAGAGAGACGCAGCGGTACCTGCCGGGATTCAGAACTCACAGTGGCAGTGCATCACTCAACACTGCACTACTGCGCGAGTTCACCTCATCACACTTCAGGTTCCACATGATACTCCAGGGTTCCTGCTAAAGGTGTGGTGTGCAGGGTGAGTCATGCAGTCAGGGGAGCTCAGGGGAGCATCCTGGCTGTGCCACATTGGTGGCGTTTGATGGGGGTTGCAATGGGAGTATCGCACTGACCCCAGAGAGAGTTAGGGAGACAACATTGGCAGGGACTTTCTCCTAACTGCACTGAGCAATAACCTTGTTCTTCTCAATACTATTAAGCTGGGGGCTTTCAATGAATACTTTATATTTTCTTACTACTTCACTTCCTACCTGCTTAATATCCCAACAAGGCAAGCAACGTGAGACCCTTCTTTAGCTTAGTGTAGGAGCAGGTGTTTTAAAAGGAACATACAGGTTTGCTATTGGACAGGACCAGTGACAACATCTTCTGTAATTTCCTGAAGTAAGTTGGGTCACTTTGCTTGTGTTCTGACCCCAGTTTCACCATTTCAGACATTTAGATACCATTCCTCTAACCTTTTTGAACCATAACATAACCTGTTCACAAAGTTTTAATTCACGAGTTACTTCAAGACTGTTTTGACTCAATACAGTACCTTTGGTATTCACACTTGCTAAGAAGCCAGCTGCAGTCTAGGTCAGTTTCATGGGCATACATACAGTAAATGTATGAGAAATCAATCACCTAAAAAGATTGGTCTAAATCCCTGTGTTATCATGTGGCTATAGAACATATGGCACAATAATAATAATAATACAAAAAAAGACCTTTCTAAATTTCAGAACCCACCTTAAATTTCTGTAATTCATAATATGTTAATGCATTGTGTCTTGGGTGTCACTTTTAAGAGACTTCTTTTCACACAGTTGGATCAGCGTTGATTCCTCTCGCCCAAACTACAATGAGAGACACAATGAGAGACACCAGACACACAACATATTAACTTATATTAAAGAGGTCTATAAAATGTACCTGATTGTTCTTTTTATCCCAGCATAATAAGATAGTAAGACTAGCACAGCCAGCTGTGCTGAAGGTAGAAATGAGATCTCTGGCAAGCCGTCACAGCATGCCTCTGCAGCTTTTTCGTGACTGCTTGACAAACTGGTTCAGCAGTTCTACGAACAAGCAGCTTGTGGTCAGAAAAATCCTAAGGCAATATTTGTGTTATTTTTTATTATTATAATTTTGATCACGAATAGAAAAAGTAAACTCCCTCAAACCAAATAGCAGCTGTGCAGACAGATCTTTATGATTGATTGTAGAGATGTTGACAACACTGGAGCTTGAAGAATGATAAATGTCTTATCTTCGTGCCATGCCCAGTTTTTGGAGTTCCCTAATAAGATAAGCACTATAGATTTAGTACCACTATAGTTACACTATAATTATCAAAGTTGTCTATTCTTTTCGTCTATTCATTTTTCCATGGTATGCCCATTTTCAACATCTATGCAATACACTTGTAAAACAAAAAAGGTTAGAACAAAAATGACAATAAACAATGTAGGACACATAGGATTCCTTTATTTAAAGTTCCTTACGTGCTGTAGCGCTTGGACAAGACGCTTAAAGGGACTGGAGCTAACAAAATAGTTCCTTAATAATAGATTCACTATATAGGTCTCAAATGTGCAGTTTTGAAAGAAACACATGTTTTCGCAAACATGGATTTTAATATTAAAACATGAAGTCTGGTACTACACTAGATTAAAGAAATCTCTGTTTGCAAACCATGCTTTTATACTGTTTTGCACTTCCTGGGTGAAATTAATCCCGCCCCCTTCTGGGCCTTCTTTATGACATGCTTTGACCCTGAAGATACTTCTGGTGCCACTTTAATAGTAGCGGTGTCATGCTGTACACCCAGCTGAGAAACATGTAGGTCTGTGGAGGGGTTGGAATCAGTGCTGTCGTTGAGCCGGTACTGTTTTCTATAGCAGTGATGTAGTGGAGCTGGAACCCGTATGATAGTCAAGCTATGTCACATGACTCACACCTCCTGTCTGTGTGATTCAGTCAGTCAGTCCTCTATGATGCAATGAAAAGAGCATTAGGAACTTCTTCTATTACAAACTGCTTCTTTAATCTTCATCATCGTTCAGTCACAGGCACACAGACACGTACAGTAAAACATGCTGACAAGACGGAGAAACACACTTTGTGGAAATACTGGCAGAAATGAGATAAATGCATTACCTATTATATGTGTAGCTAGAAGTTCAGTATACAGATTGATATAATAATTCTTGTTTAAGAAAATCATTATTTTAGTGGCGTTCTGGTACCTTCAGATCAGATTTAGTCTACTGCCTGGCTTTCGGTAAAGCAGATTACACAGAAAGCTAAGCTATAATAATGGAGTAAACATTTACCCAGGAGGTGTTGTGCAGTGTAAACTTGAACAAGATCGAGGCACTGTGGACCATATGGATTGATTTGAATATGAATAGTCTTATAGCAATAAAGAGCACATTATAAAGTTTCTTTGGCGAAAACGTCAAGATAAGGAATGCAAACTGTAAAGCTTGTTTAAGATAGTGAAAGTGGGAACTAATATATGCATAACCTTGTCTGTGTTTGCTTTCTGAACATTACCACTAGTCCCTTATCCCGAATATCACACTGCGGTATGTCATAAAGGCTAGATCGGTCAAAGGGTCTTTATATTACTGAGCTTCATGTAGGGCACAGCAGTGCATAGAAATGAATGAGGCCCTGCCAGTCATTACACTCTCCTGGATAACAAACCAATTAGCAATAGTATATAAAGCTGAGTGGGGAGTGGGGAGTGGGGAGGGGAGTGGGGGTGGAGAGTGAGGGAGTGGGGGTGGGGAGTGATGGAGTGTGGGAGTGGGGGGAGTAGGGAGTAAACTTTATGGAAGACAGGAGTTAAAGTGTTTTTGAAAGCTTTTGAAAGGTATCTATGCCAGGCAACTAAAACTGAAGAGCAGCTCCTGAACACAGACACGTCCTGGCAGCAGTTCACCTGGAGCTCTTTCACTGGACAGACACAGGTCTGCTGTAATTTACTTTTTTCTCTCTCTGTATTTTCATCATTTTCCTTCAGGGTGAGTGGCACTGCTAATCTGATATTCCAGTTTTTTTTTTGATGTTTGAAATGTGCAGTATGGTAATTGAACAGTCTTTTTTACTTAGTGTTAATGCCAACTGGTATAGTCTGTACCAATAGTTCTAACCCCCCTTGGGCATGTGTTTGATTGACTAACCTTAGACGTCTCTGCATGTAGAGATTTATTATGATAGACTGGTTGGTAAGAGACTGCCTCCACTGGTCTAACTGCAATGGCACTAATTCATCCGGATCTGCTATCTGGACAGGTAGAGTTCTGACACTTTTGTGGGTGACGTTCTATCAATTAAAATGAAAGCGTCTGCACATTGTTTGGCTCAAGATAAATATTTAACTTGCAGCAACACGTATAACTTTAAATAAGCCCTGTTGTTTTCGCCATCACAAGTTTCTACCCCCTGCTGTGTTGCTGCGCTGAGACCATTAGGATCTCCAGGTCAAGTTCAAAGCAAGCTAAAAGCCAGGTAAAGGCAGAGAAAATGATAATAACTCATTATAGGAGAATCCAAACACTATAAAATAGCTGATGGTAACTGCAAACACTGTCAAATAGTAATGGGAATTGAGAAAATAAATCTATTAAAATGAGAACATCTAGAGAGGGTTTAAGAGAGGAATTATATGATCACGTTGCTTGGTGTTATTTTTGTAAAATGCTCAGGGGCTGTTCATGTTATTACTTCATGGAGTTGTTTGTCTCGCAGTGGAAAGAAAGAAAGGGTGGCATTTTAAAAGAATAGCTGCAAATTGACAATGAATTCAGGCTGAATACCACCGGAATAACACCTGGATATCTTACACACTTCATCTGAGTCATGAAGTCTAAATTTTGTATTCCGCCCCTGTTCATTTGTATTAAAAAAAAAACAAAACATGTGGCCATCTAGAAGATGATATATAAAATAAATAACTTGAAAGAGGTTTGCCTTACACAGAAAATCACACGAATGCATGATTGCAAATGGAGTTCTCATAGATCTATTAATGGGAACTGTTTGGAATAAAAAGCTTTAACTGGGCCTGCTTTAATCACCCGCCATTATGAAACCATATACAGTTATACATCAATCCAACAACAGAGAAACAAATACACATCCACAGATTTCCAATGGGATATCTTACACCATGAGGCCGCTGTATTCCAATAGGATTCTGTGAAAGAGAATACATCTTTTATACATGACAGTCAGCAGGGACTTATTAAGGGCTGTACATTGCACAAAATAAAAATGCTTGTTAAGAAACCAAATGTATAGTTAATCAGGGAAGCACAATTCAGATCAATGTGAAAGGCACAGCAAACATATAAAGAAAGTGTGCCGTGCAACTCTCAATAAAGATAAATCACTCTTAATCTTGTGGTGTTGTGTAATGGGACTGTCGCAAACAGAAGCTCATCAGACATGAAAGTCAGCGGCCGGCCAGCATGCACATCTAAATATTATCACAGACATATCTCTGCGGGTAACACAAACAAACAAAGCCATACCACAAAATCCCTTTGAAGATAAAACGAGTAACATGAGTGTGTGTATATGAAGTATTTGATGATTAACCTTTATCATAACCTTTAAATGAGTCCGAACCAAAAACAGTGCCGTAACATAATATTATTATTATTATTTATTTCTTAGCAGACGCCCTTATCCAGGGCGACTTACAATTGTAAGCAAATACATTTCAAGTGTTACAATACAAGTAATACAATAAGAGCAAGAAATACAATAACTTTTGTTCAAGCAAAGTACAAGTGTGACAAACCACAATTCAATAATACAGCAGATAGTGATAGTTACATCAGGATATGATTAAATAGTGATAGTTACATCAGGATATGATTAAATACAAAGTACTACAGGTTAAACACTTGGCAGATTACAGTATTCTGAAGTACAGGATTAAATGCAGTAAAAGGGTCCATAAGATGGGACTTTCGCTTAGACAGCCAAAAATGAAAACAATGACTACTCTTAGACGTCACCTCCTAAAACATATCGTCACAGGACACTTCTGTCATTCGATTCATGGAACAGGAAATCGTGTTTTATCGTACATGTAATGTATACTGAGTTATTTTTTTTTTCACACTGTTCATCATTTTAAAACTGTTTAATTGTTGACTGTCAGACAAAAAAAGATACCGGATCTGGGATCCGGCACAAATGAAACCCTATGCAAAGGTGTTTTCTTTAGCACTGCAAGATTGATAGCCGTTAAAGGTGTTTGCTTGCTTTATACTTTAGCGTGACAGGCATATTGGGAAGAGAAAGCATTAAAACACCACTGAACCTTTAGAAACAACTACAGCATACCAGGAGTAATGGGAGCGAAAGCAACAGCTTCGGAACACTCCTGAATTCCTTTTGAGATATAATAATACACGAATGAACACATTACATGCAACACCGCCTGATTTAGAAAGAGTATAATTACAGAGTAGCTTTCTTAATGTCAAGATTCTTGATGAATCAGTCACCAGCCTCTCCTACCTGATCTATTTGTTAGAAAATTCTGAGAAAACGCTTACTCAATGTCACAAGCAAAGGATAAATTACTTTTTGATGCTGCTTTTATACCGAATGTGCTGGGCTTCAGTTATAAATGATAAATCACTGTCTGGGACTGATTGAAACACATTAATTTCAAATTATCCTCAAATATATTGGCAATCTGAACTGGCCCTCTCATTTATTTAAATTTTCAAATTTTCTTATGACTGCGCTGCATTCATGAAATGGGTGAAGCAAGATCTGTGGATTGTCAGTCATATTTGGTAAATAACTTGTCTATGCCAGTGTAAACTCAGATTTGTCTGCAGGCATACAGAATCTGTTTACAATTCTTAAAACTGCTTGCTAAGAGAATTGGATCAGATCCACTAATTACAACTTCTTTTTACTTATGGCTCTTTACAAGGTCATGCATTATGAAGACAATTTTGTTGTCCATTAAACAGTCTTGATACTCAAAGGCTTAACAGCAATCCAAGCCAACTTCCATAATCCTTTGTCTTCCCCATGCCTACCAGCCCAATAATAGAGACATTATAGCATTTTTTTATGTTGTAAAAAATTTTGATGGCGATGGCTACTTCCAAACCAATAATGCACCCATCAGGCTTCCCAGAATTGCGAGAGAATGGTCTGAGGAGGAGCACAGGATCTCCAGGCGTCCTCCTTGGACACCACAATCCCTGGATCTCAACAGAACGAGTCATTCAGAGGCAGGGCGGTGTCTCAGGGTGAAGTGTCGGAAATGAGACTCTTGGGGGTGTTTGTTTAACTGTACCATGTTGCATTATTGCAGCATAACAGGATTAGGAATCCCAACATAAGCTTTTGTCCTCCAGGGGCCGGCAGCTCGCTGACATCCGCTCTCGAGTTCCTGGGTATAGAAGAGGAAGCTGGCTCGCTCGTGGGATCGGAGGACGCTCACTGAACCTTCAGTTCCCCTGAGCTGTGCGGGGAATTGCTGCGGTGAGGGGAAAAAATAATTAGACATTCCAAATTGAGGAGAAAATGGGGGGTAAAATAATTGGGCACTCTAAAAACCCAAACATGTCTAAGCAGCTAAAGGGCTTTAACTCACATTTGTAAAAGCAACTCAATTCATGTTTACTGCATGTTAACAGACATGAGCAATGGTAAGAAAGTTGTTCTGCTCGTTGCTACAGGTGACAGGAGCCGGTGCTGTTTACTGGGGGGAGGGCTGAAACGCCACCATTACCTCCTGGCTTTATTGCTTTGAGGCTCCAGTAAGCGTTTTTCTTCTTTATGGTACAAGATGGTCACGTGGCACTTTGCATACACTTCCATTTCATCTATACTTTGCACTGTAAACTACACTGGATTCAATGGAAACCACCATAAACAATCTAAAATACACAAATGCTTGACCCAGTCAGTGAGGATTATGAACGAGTGCGAGTAAACAGTAATAAAGGACAGAAGAGCTAATAAAATCTGAATTTGCATAGGATTGCTTCTTCTTGGTACGAGACAAACAGCTTGAAGCCTGATCAAAGTGGTTGTCGCCAACAGAATAGTCCCATAAATCTTCCCTTGTCGCACTCTTCACTATATACTGATATACGTCTGAAAAGTGCAGTTTTGAAAGAAACACATTTTGTAGCAAAAACATGAATTGTCATTTTGAAACATGGCGCTACACTTGTTGAAATCTTCCAATAAAGAAAGTTCTCATTAAGAATATGGTTCTGTAGATCTGATCAAAACAAAGATCCCATTGTTCATTTAGTTTCTGTGTGGGTTAACATTCTTTTTTTAATCTTAAGGGCTGTGTTTTTCGTATGAAATACGCAGTCTAATTGATTCACGGTTTTCTGCAGGATATTGCATACGTAAAAGCAATAGTACAAGGTGTGGACTCATTGAGTAATATAACTACCGTAGTTCCTGCCCCTTGAATAGCATTTCAGGATTATATAAAGATTTACTGTCATGATGAAGGAAAAAAAAACAAAAAACAAGATTATTTGTGATAATTACAAGCTGTCATGTTACGTTTGTACCAAGACTTGACTTGCATCAGCTGCTTCCAGTAAGTGTATTTACAAGGTCATTGCCACTGCAGGCACAGCTGAATTAGTGCTGAACAAGGCCTTTATGCATTACGAAAGGCTTTCATTTTCCTATCGGAAATGAAGCTCCCTTTTCACTATTTAGTTGGAGTTTTGTATTAAAGGTGGACTTGACCTTTAAAGGATTGGTGAACCCCGCCCCATTAAAGTAATAGTAAAGGTGCACAAGGTGCGACATCAAAAGAAATGTAATTAGGTTCAGCTAAAACTTGGCACAGAGACACCTATCATCATGTTTCATTGCTTTATAAGGGCAATGCCTCTGATAATCTACTTCTCTGGAAAGGTGTGGTTAGCAGAGCAAACTGCTGTAGCGTAGGGATGTTCCACGCAGTGCATGTCAGTAAACATCAAGCTGTTTGCTCTTCAGTCTAGACTTTGGAATAGCAAACCAATTCTTTGAAATCCATTTAACTTTTTATTAGCTTTATGAACATGATTTTTGGCATCTCTTTTACTGTGCCTAATTGTCTGGTTCTTTTGTCACATTAAATCAAGATAATATTTTTTTATACAATGCTATAGATGTACTGTATGTCACGTGGTGTGATTGCAGCAAGATTATTGGAGTGAGTTTGAAGAAACTTTTCAGATCTGCAAGTTGAAGATACAAGCAAAGAACTAAAAGATCTTCTACAGAAGAAAAGGGGGCAGATCAGAAGAAAAAGGGGCGTGCCAAAAGAAAAGGGGCGGGCAAGAAGAAAAGGGGGAGGGCCAGTGATGATGTAAGGCAATTGATTTTAAAACTGTGCAGCATCGCTCTCAAGCTTAATTATTTACTGTATTTTTTATATATCTCTTATTTGAATTCACTCCTATTTACCACTGACTTTATTGTATCTTATAACTGCTCTTATCTGTAATGCGATATTTTGAAATGTAGTATTTTGTATTGTGATATTTTTGTAAGCCGCCCTGGATAAGGGTATCTGCTAAGAAATAAATAAATAAATAAATAAATAAATAAATAATAATCTCTGATTTGCCTATTAAACCAACCTTGGGGTAAAATGAAGAAATACATTGTGTCAGTAATTGTTAGACCCCCACAGGTGTTCAAATTCCAGACCTGGTCATAACTTAGCTGCCCAGTATTGCTAATAGCCATCTAAATGTAGCTCTTCAATCCATTGTAATTAGTTACAGCATGTACCAGCCGGCTACTGCAGCTGGACAGCCTTAAGATATTTCTCTGATTGGTTAAGTGGAGTATGCCATCCAAGTTAGCTGTATTAAAACCAAAGGATGTCATACACATCTAGATGAGAATGTAAGGAAAATAAGAAAATACTCAACATGATCTATATAAGACCTATGTAAGCTAAGTGAGAGCTGTGTGCAACTATTCAGCAACAATCATGAGAAAGCAGAAGGATCTTAATGACGCACCAGAGCTATGTGGTCCTACCAGCTATTCAAGTCACTACGTCATGGCTAGTCTAAATGTATATGTGTATAATTTGGACTAAATGGAAAGATAAATGCATTGTCATTGAAATGTCATTGGAAATGATTTAGGTATTTAATTGGTACTGGTGACTGCGTGCCTGAAACCAGAGAACACCCAGTTCTTTTCCAGTGTATGGAATATTAATGTACCTCTCAATGTTATCATTTATTTTTAAATGGGTGTACATGAGCTGGCAGCGTTTGGTTATGAGGAGAGCAAAGTCCGGTACAGCTGTGGCGATTCCCTTTTATTGCTAGCACTGCGCTGAGAGAAATGAATGTCTGTTAAACTTACACACCTGGAAATAAACCCAATGGGTATTCACAGGCAGTTTAAGTAAACTAGGTTGTTCAACGTGACATTTTCTTCATTCAAAAGAAGGAGGTAATTAATTAAAAACGCTTTGACTCTACAATCCAAAAATGTGAAATAATGTGTGATGAATCTTTTAATCTGCTTCATTCCTCCAAAAAAATCAAATAAAATAAATAAGGGCAGCTGTACCATGCAAACTATTTGTAATATGCATGCTTGTGTTTCGTGTGTTTCAACTTGCCTCAACCCTAGTCCTAGCTGTAAATATAAAGTCAGATTCATACTATATCAAGTGTAAAACCACAGCACTTATTTCCCAGCATATCAAAATGATTGTGTAACATGATGGATGAATGGTATGGGTCTTCACTTGTCTATCAGCTTTATCCCTGAGCACGATCAGACCTGACAAGCCTTGAGAATGTCAAATGTCAAAACTCGTAGTGGATGATCTTCAATAAAAACAGGATGCTATCTCCTTGTAAAACTGGGTGAACAAGTTCATTACCAGGGTAACAGGCTGCACATCAAGAGTGGCTCCTGTTTCCATTACAAACACTGCTGCTGATCAAGGCATATGGGCTTTGTTTTTATGACACCCTGAGCAGACAAAAATACAGTCACATGGACTCTGTTTCCTGTTGCTTTGATGCAAAAGAGCCAGAATATATGGTCTTGCATTGGCAATTTTATAATTTCTTAGGGTTATTCTGCAGATAGGTTTGTTTTTCAATTAGTTTTTTTTGGGTTCCTCATTTAAAAAATGGGGACCCTTATGCACTGATTGTGTCCATCCACAGGGATGGAAATAAGACCCTCTTTGCATAGCAGTCTGTTCCATTCCTGGTTTTGCTACGAGTTTACAAGATACGCCTGAGCTTGTTACCTGCACACTGTGGCTAATCAAGCTCCTAGTAAAACCTGGAAAGGGTGAAACTGCCAGGGGTGCAAATTTTTCTAGCACCAGGGTAACTCATATAGCACCAGCAACATTCAATTCTGGCACCAGTAGACATGTTTTATTTATTTATTATTCCGAGCCTCTTTTACACATTTTGGATTGTATCTAGCAATAGTCCGACAAATTCTTTCAGGCACTGTGAGATTTTTCCACTCTCTGTATGTGTGGTGGTCCGCTGGTTTGTGCGTTGTCTGAAAGTATTACAAACCAAGATTTTAATATAGTCACTGATTCCATGTTTTGTTAAATAGTGTTGGTTCTCTGCTCGTATTCAGTTTGTTTAGTTTGTAACATGCAGTGAAGGCTTGGGGGCCCACCTGGAGTTCTGCATTGGCCATTGCGCTCCTATGGGAAGAAAGATCCCCTGGAGCTAGCATAGGGCACTGCTCTCCAGCAACCTGGCCACTGGTCCGACAAGCCCAGTGGCATAGTCTCCAGGGTTCCGCAGCTTAGCTGCTTTTGATGCTTAGGTTCTGCTGGTGAAAAACCCATTCCACTACAATGCTACAGTACCTGGACCTTGTTCAATAGCTGTATCAACTCCCTTATAATGTGTAATGGATCTCCTCCCAGACCCTGGTGAGTTAATGATACTGACATCAGCATGAGACTCATGCTTACCTCTCAATCAGGGAGCTTGCTCTTCAGTTTAACAGTAAGTCGTTCATTTTTTAATCGGGAGGTTAGTGGTTCATGTCCAGCCATTGCCTCTCCATTAAATTCAATGGACATAGCCATTATAAATGCCATTGTGGCTAGTGGAGTGTTCTGACAATGGTTTGACTAGGGTTTCCCTGGCAGTCTAACTCTTCTGTAAGGGTTGTGACAGTGATGGTTAGTCAATACTGGGGTTGTGACAGTGCATGTAAGTGACTACTGGGGGGTTGGAAATAGGTTTTAAATAGTGCAAGGCGATGAGACATCATTTGACTGTCAAATCTGGGACCAGGGTCTCAAATATTCTCTTAACAGTGGTACTAAGTCTTATGGCCATACTAAAAGGTTAGTTACAAAGAACAAGGTATTTCCAGTGTCTTTCATGCACAACTCTTTTTGTTTTTGCTGGGTGAGACTGAAATGCAGAAAGGAAACATGATATCATCTCCAAAGAGCAAACAGACAATAAAATGAAGTAAACAAAAGAGCAGAGGAACAGGGGAAAAACAATCAAACCGTGCAAATGATTTCTGAAATCATTCTTGTGGTGCTTTAATCGATTATGAAATTAATTAATATTACTGGCAGGTGAAGCAGTTGAAGAACGGAAAGCAGTTTTATTTGTGCAATCAGATGTTCTGGTGTATTATTAATTATTGAAAATGAGAGGATTCTAGAGGTGTACAAGGGTTATTTATTCAGGAGAGGAATACTGTTGTCTCTGAGCTCACTTGATATATCTTGTAGTTTTAGAGATTGTACAGTAAGTGTTTCAGGGGTACACCAGATCTCAAAAACAGTCAGATTTGATATGAGACTTTGGCACTAGGGAAGCAAACAGCTTTTAAAAATGTATGTGAATTAAAAAAAAAAAAAAAAAAACAGACATTTAAATCGAAATTATTTATTTATTTATTTATTTTTTAAAGACTTGCAGACTCAAAGATTTGGAAACTTGCTGTCTTTCCGAAAGGAGATTCCACCCATCAATCTCATACATTACCAGTTTAACCAGTTAAATAGGTCTCTCTGCACACAAACCTCTGTCGTTTCTTTGTTTGATCCTCCTCCTCTCTGCCTCCACCCTGCAGCGTGCCTCGTCCAGGAGGAAGGTGGCCCCAAGAGCCACTTGTCCTGCCCGCTGTCCGAGTCATTCACTGTACTGCATTCATCTTAGCTTGGCCAGCATAAGGGCGGCTATCGAGCTCCAGTGGATAAGGCCATGGGTCAAATTATAAATGTGAGTGTATTATGTATCTGTCGGCTTTGATGTTCAACTGTTTCATGTGGCATATCTTTCGCAATCAATAAATTGTTATTTTCTGCTACTAAGTGGACGTCTCCTTTCTGAAATATTATTTTTGACCTATCTTTAAACAAATATGGAAATTAAACAGCAGTAAATTATTATGACAGGATAAAAGTTATAATACCCACGATAACTGTCAGCACAATAATTGTCGTTACAATAATTGTCCGATGCCTTGTGTTATTAAAAGTATGAATCATTTATCCTACCTGGTTGCTATGCTCATTGGCAAACAAACTTAACCCTGTAAGCCCATGTGATTGATACTTAAACATTAGCTCTCCACAAAACAGATATTATGAGCCGTCTTTCACCATTAACAATGATCTTCAAGCCCTGTAAATAGGCTTTAGTTAAAGAGCCTAAAGCTAGTATCATCGGTCTCAATTAGTACATCAAATGTAATATGTTTAAAAGCAGTGTCATAATTTATTTATTTCTTATTTCTTATCATAACAAGAACATTGCATTCAATATCTGTAAACATTAATAGGCCTTTGAGATGAGATTCTGATGCCGACTGCAGATTCCATTTGTTGTACAAGTTCACAGTTATGCATGCCTCTATGTGTGCTTAGAATATTATTCACAAGGCTTTTTAACTCGGAGCGGCAGTTTGTGGACTCAGCAAAACATGGCTACAGCGTGCATAGAGCAAACGGAAGTGTACGAGATTCATGCAAATACTTCTAGCCAGAATCTCTTGAATAACATATTTATCAGCTGCATGTTGCTTAAGGAGAAAGGGGATTGCTGTGGGACCCCAAGTATCCTAGAAAGAGTGCTGGTTTCAACACTATCGTATTCCTTGAATACAATAGTGTTGAAACCATGCTCAGTGGGTGACTCACATGTAGTTGCATGTCAGTGAATGGTGAGCCAGGTTTCTCTGTCGATTGCAATCTTAGAAAAACCACAGAATTGGAAAGGTCAAACACACCTACACTGACAGCTGAAGGCCTGCAAGCCATTCTTACCTTTCCAGACCAGATTGTGTGCCAACCTGGATTTCTGGAGTGGATTTCTCTAAAAAAAATCAAGAAGCTTGGCAGATATATATATATATATATATATATATATATATATATATATATATATATATATATATATATATATATAATAGATGGGCTTCAGTGAGTTACAGGAAAATAATTCCATCTAGGGTTTCTGTGACGCCATAAATTACGAGACCGAAGGTTGAGTAATTTATAAACTGTCACAGAAACCCGAGACGGAATTGTTTTCCTGTAACTCACAGAAGAGGCCCATCTATTATTTTTTATAATTCATGGATACCCTTGTGATACTAATATTAAAGAAGACGAGGCTCAGCAGTACAGTTGTTTTTTTTTCAGTGTTTCAGTGCTGTACAGACGTTCCATGTCGTTATCCGTTAGTGCTTCAGCTTTATTTGGATGATTGCCTTTACCTTGTTTTAATTTCCCGTTCCTCTTCAGTTTCTCTGAGATACGAATGTACCAGCTTTAAATCATTTTTATTTTTACCGTATTCTCATTTTGTCGATCATTAATGAACACTTCTGTACTGTGGGTGCTGTCGAGTGATTGAAAATGAGACATTTTGTGTTTGAATTGAAAGTGATGGTCTCGAGGAGTCGAATGGGTCTAACTTCAAGTATAATCAGGGTCTAGAGGAATTATCACTTTTTGACATCACTACTGTGGTATTATTCCTTTTTTGTCGAATGGCTCAGGATAGAAATATAGCCTTCATCCATATATATATATATATATAATATTATAATTGTATTTTTTTTATTTAGTGTGCCCAATTATTTAACCACCCAATTTTCTCCTCAATTTGGAATGTCCAATTATTTTCTCCCCTCACCGCAGCAATTCCTCGCACAGCTCAGCTGATCCGAAGGTTCAGTGGGCGTCCTCCAATCCTATGACCAAGCCAGCTTCCACTTTTACACCCAGGAACTCAAGAGCGGATATCAGCGAGCTGCGGGCAAAGTCAAGGCTGTATTCTTCTTGAATTATCTCAGTGTGGAGTTGTGGTTAGGGCTCTGGACTTCACCGGAGGGTCGTGGGTTCAGTCCCAGGTGGAGGACACTGCTGCTGTACCCTGTGAGCAAGGTACTTTACCTAGATTGCTCCAGTAAAAACACAACTGATAAATGGGTAATTGTATGTAAAAAAAAGTATAATGTGAAATAATGTATAATGTGATATCTTGTAACAATTGTAGGTCACCGTGGATAAGGGTGTCTGCTAAGAAATAAATAATAATAATATTAAGAGCAGGGTGCCAATATTTTTGTCTGCAACTGTAGATTTGGTAACCTTGATTAACACAGATTTTTTTTTTTATATCAGTTATAAAATAACAGAAACTCACAGCGCTGTTGGGGTGGCTACTGTATGAATCAGGCTACAGTTGCTGAATCAGCGCCCCACCCTAACCATCCAAAAAAACAACATTCATTGCTGACTCTCAACAGAATCATTTATCATAGGCTTTCCAGGAAAAGTGAAATATGAAAAGGGTGATGTTTTGTTTCATCATTCACCGATTTCCCACCTACAGTGATGTTGGAATTCCTGTTCTTGAATCATGGGCAGCAGTGTGGAGTAGTGGTTAGGGCTCTGGACTCTTGACCGGAGGGTTGTGGGTTCAATCCCCAGTGGGGGACACTGCTGTTGTACCCTTGAGCAAGGTACTTTACCTAGATTGCTCCAGTAAAAACCCAACTGTATAAATGGGTAATTGTATGTAAAAATAATGTGATATCTGTATAATGTATAATGTGATATCTTGTAACAATTGTAAGTCGCCCTGGGTAAGGGCGTCTGCTAAGAAATAAATAATAATAATGATGATATAATGAGTGCTTTAGTTTGAGAAGGGATAGGTCCTAGAGTCTTGGAAGTCTATTGTTGGAATGTTCTGTAAAATGAGTTTTATTTTTACTGCTTCTGTACGATTCATGTCTGG